>NC_072731.1:251371329-251416231 GCF_026930045.1 Uloborus diversus
TCATACCAAATTCTTTTAGACACTTATAAACACCCCTCAAACTGCTTTAAAAAAATTCCTTAACTATACACTGCAGTTTCTTAAATAAAGAACTGAACTTTTAACGTATTTAAAAAATAAAAAAACTTTTATTCAACATGAAGTACTTTAAATGCACAAAATGAATGGGAGGGATAGACATAAAATAAAACAACACGGTACGCAAAGTATGTACTAAATAATAAAATGCTGAACTATAATAGTACTGTACAGTAGATACAGTAATAATATTTATGAGTTAAAAAATGAAGATAATGATTATTTATGCTCCATGATCAGATCGTTATTCTCATTCAATGCATTTTTAAATACGATTGCTTCGCCTTTTCTTTTATAACGTTTCAATTTTGGGCAACACAGCCCCTCTTTCTTATCTTTTTAATCCACAATACAAGAGCAGCTTCTATTTTAATAATATTTACTTTGCTAGACTGCTCTGCAATCTTCAATATTGAAACTAAGTTCTGAATTTTTACGGATATCTTTTTGTTTTGACTTTTAATGTACGTATGGAAGATTCACTCATATTAATGTCGTGCTACCGTCGACGTTTTGTAGTTGTTCAAGCATATCGAGAATCTTAGGCTTTTTTTAAAAACCAGAAACTTTCTTTTTCTTCCCATCTTCACAAACTTTAGATAAAGGTGCCACTGAGGTGCCAGAAATTTCATATACATTAATATTTAGGAATGAAAAAAATGAATAAATGAAAAGTACTGAGTGGTTTTTTGATGCACTAACAACGCGACGCGTAGATTAGTTTGATGTGAGAACTTTCGCTGTCTGTGAAGCTTAAAGAGATGTAATAACGTTTACGAAATAAATAATTTGTAGCCAATAACGAAGCAGATACTTCCTTCCAAAAAAAAATCGTGTTGTGGACGAAAATTTAGTGTTAACTCTAAAATTCGTTACCCGGGAAAAATTCGCGTTATAGCCATTTCGCGTAAGTCGAATCGCGTTGTAGCGGGAGTCGACTGTAGTTATCTCATATTAAATTTGTACAAACATTGCAATTTACAATAGAGTTGTGAAGTTAACTAACTTGTCGTGATTCTTGTCAAAGTTATTAACTACTATGAAGATATGAGATGCTATTGCCTCAAGAGTTTAAAAACAGAGGAAATAACTCAGTAGGGCTATGGGAATCCAACCAACGACCTCCGGTACTCGAAGCAAAGCTTCTAAATTTGAGCCTCGGAGGTCCCAATTAGCTCTAGTTTACAAAACTAGGTGCTTTACTTATCATTTTATACAAACTTCTTATCTCAATCGGCATTATTTCCAACTTCATGTTTCAATTTTGACATCTTGAATTCAAATTATGTTTTTCGCAATCACGAGTGTTTGTGTGTATGTATGTAGGCGTGTGTGTGGGGGGTATGAGTGTGTGTAGGGGTATGTGTGTAGGCATGTGTGTTTGTGTCTGCGTGCAGGTATGAGTGTGTGGGTTGTTGTGTGTATGAGTGTTTGTGTGTGGGGTGGACTGTGTATGTGTGTGTAGGCATATGTGTTTGTGTCTGTGTGCAGGCATGAGTGTGTGGGTAGTTGTGTGTAGGTGTGTAAGTGTATGTGTCTGTATGTTTGCGTGTAAGTGTAGGATATTGACGCAACCTGGAGACGGTTTTCGCTATAGGAGCAGCATCGTGAGGAGCCGGTCGACGGTGATGCTGCAGAGGATGCTGGTGGGAAAATAAAATCATAGGACATCAAAACAGTCAAATAAAAGCAATAAGAAATCGTGATTGCTCAAAAAAGAATAAAGCTTCGCTTTTTACCACAGTCTAAAAATTTGTATCATCTCTTTCTCTTAGCTTTTCAAAAGAAAAACTAATTTTTTCTTGGTTTTTTAAAAATAATACCTTTAGTTTATCCCAAAGTAAAAACAAAAATGAAAAAGATGTTTTCAAAATCCGGGGGGAGGGGCGATAGCACAAATGGTCAGATTTTCATAATACTATTGCTGTTTTCTCACATTAAAAAAAATCTTATTTTCTCCCAATTGTTAAGGATAGTGCCCGTATTTTCTAATAGAACATTGCAAATAATGTTACACTTTCTCCCAGTTTTTCGAATTAATATCCTATTTTCCCGCCAAGTTTTTTTTTTTTTTTTTTTTTGTAAAAAATACCGTAAAATACATTGTTTGTTTAGAAGTTCGTAATGGAAATTTAGAACTAATCTTTCTTAGTTTAGAACTGATGAGCCAAACGTTAATATTTTTTCGTTAAGAAAAGAACGTTGCTCAAAGAATAAAGCTCACAAATCCTCATATCAACAAAATCTGGTTCTTCAAATGGAAGCTAAATTTGACTCGTGATCAACTAGTGAACCGTGGGATAATCTCTCCTTCAACCGAATTCTGTTTCTCCAGTGGAAATTGAATAGAAAAAGAATAGAAATCTTCTAAACCGAAAGATTTAATCCACGAGAGCAGTCGAAGACAATGTCGGAGACCTTAAGACGTCCACTTCCGGAATCAATCAAAGATGAGTCACAACCACCCCCACCCAAAAACTTTCAGAGAAAACCACCGAATCCGCCCATCCTGCGAAACTCTTCCACTTCCTCGCACGGACCGTAGATTGCTTGCTAATCTAGGTCAAGAACTTCCGGACGTTCTTTCTCCAGGCAGGTGTGGTGTGGTCCTCCCTACTTGCTACCTTCCGAAGGTCGTCTGCTGGACGTTTAATCGGACTAACTATAAAAAGGTGAATTATGGACGAAGGAGTCACACTCTTCCTTCAGATCCAAGCATTCGAACTTAGTTCAGCCTCCGAGCCAGTATGATTGCATTGGTGAGTATTTCACAAGCAATTTTACTCAAGGAATAGAAATTTCTTTTTTCCTCCCCCACTTTCACCCTTTATTAAAAACGTTTTCTTGTTATGAATTTAACAATAAATAAATAAATTAACAAATGAATAAATGAGTGAATAAATAAAAAAAAATGTGCATAAATAAAATTTAAAATAATTAACGCGAGTAAATCTTTTTAAAATGCGGACAATAAAAAGGCACACTCTTCCTTCAGATCAAAGCACTCGACATTAGTTCAGCCTCCGAGCCATTATGATTGCATTGGTGAGTATTTCACAAGCAATTTTACTCAAGGAATAGAAATGTCTTTTTTCCTCCCCCACTTTTCATCCTTTATTAAAAAATTTTGCATGTTATGAATTCAACTATAAATAAATTAATAAATTAACAAATGAATAAATGAGTGAATAAATAAAAAAATATGCATTAATAAAATTTAAAATAATTAACGTGAGTAAATCTTTTTAAAATGCGAACAATAAAAAGGCACACTCTTCCTTCAGATCCAAGCACTCGACATTAGTTCTGCCTCCGAGTCATTATGATTGCATTGGTGAGTATTTCACAAGCAATTTTACTCAAGGAATAGAAATGTCTTTTTCCCTCCCCCACTTTACATCCATTTTTAAAAACTTTTGCTTGTTAAGAATTTAACAATAAATAAATTAACAAATGAATAAAGGAGTGAATAAATAAAAAATATGCATAAATTAAATTTAAAATAATTAATGCGAGTAAATCTTTTTAAAATGCGGACAATAAAAAGACACACTCTTCCTTCAGATCCAAGCACTCGACATTAGTTCAGCTTCCGAGCCATTATGATTGCATTGGTAAGCATTTCCCAAGTAGTTACACTTTAGCAATAGAACTGTCTTTTCCCTCCTCCACTTTCCATATTCATTATTAATATTATTATTTTTAAATTATGTTTTTTATGGATTAAACGATGCATTTGTATATAAATAAGTAGTTAAAAATAATCAATAAGAATTAAATAAAAAAATATCGACTACAAAAAGGTGGAATATTCACTCTTCCTTCTGATTCAAACATTCGAACTTAGTTTAGTTTCTAAGCTGTTAGGATTGTATTGGTAGATATCTCCATAGCCAATTTAACAGAAAGGACTAACTTTTTCCCTCCCTAATTGGAAAAAAAATCTTCTCATTATAACAGTACAATAACAAGCAAATAAACCAATAAAATAATAATAATAAAGATTAAATTAAATAATAATAATAATAAATTAAATGAAAAAAATTAAATTTCATTATCAACTAAGTACTATTTTATCACACTATTTGCGCTTAAAAGCGCATGCGCAGAACTATGACGCACATGAATTAAAGTAATGATAAAATAAAAGGGAGAAAGAAAAAAATCATATTGCAACGATATTCTGCACATTATTGTATGTTAGAGAAATACCAGTTCACCTAGATTTATTGTTTTACAGTGTCAAATTTATAGATAGTGCAATAAAAATAACAGAACCTAACAATGTACACTGCATTACAATTTACTTTCGAAAAACAAAATATGAAATCCGTTAAGTAGTTTTCTTGGCGTAGCGATTAAAATTTATCATAACAAAACTAATATATTATAAATTTAAAACCTAAAGTGAAATCAAGTAAATAAAAAGGAAGGCAGCGATTTTGCCGAAAATCACAATACTGATTGAAATGACCTCCAAAGCATGTTGGGTCCTAAATTAAAATAATTTTTAAGTTTAGAGTTAGGTTGTTAACAATTCAATTTATTGTGCTGTATTTTGTCATGTATGTTTTTAAATATAATTTTTCAATTTCTTTACGTTTTTCTATTATTTTCATTCTTTTTCTTCACTACGCTTGCCCAAAAATATCGTACTATTTAACAACACTTACTTAACATCACTATTACTTAACATCACTTAAGGTATTTTCATCTAACTAATAGATATTTGTTAAGTAATTTTTACGTTATTACGATGAGAATTCTCGTTAAATCTTAGAGCATATATTGACGCGATCAAGTTTCATTGACTTTGTATTTATAGCATAACTATTCAAAGGAAAACCACCGAAGAACTGTTTAGGAAAAACAAGGATATAGATAGTGTTTCTTTCCTTCAATATACTAAGCTATTCAGTTTTCTCAAGGAAGATTCAATTTTCTTTCTTTTAAAAATATTTTATAAACATTTTGCTATCTACCAACGTTCTAAGAGATTCAACCTTTTTTTATAATACATATAAGTAGTTTTTTTAATCGTTTTGAATTCCGCCAACATACTAAGCTATTCAGTTTTCTCAACGAAGATTCAATTCCTTTTATACAACAATTTTTTTTTAACATTTTGCTCTCCACCAACGTACTAAGAGATTCCATCTCTTTTTGTAAAAGCATTTTTTAAATCATTTTGATCGCCGCCAACATACTAAGTCATTCAGTTTTCTCAGCCAAAGATTCAATTCCCTTTCTTTTATAAAATTATTTTTTAAACGTTTTGCTCTCCATCAACATATTAGGTTTTTCCGTTTTCTCGACGGTTCAATTTTCTTTCTATTATAAAAGTAGATTTCCTTAATTTTTTAGTTAAAAGTTTTCTCAAGCGTTTTTAAAACCTTATATGCTGTGTTTGAGCAGATACATCCTTAAAATAATGACCTGTTGCGATACATTCATGCATTGCTGCTTAATGTGCATGTATCTTTATACATTATCTTGATGGATATGATTTCATGTATTTCTTTTTGTTCTCTGAGGATATCCTTATGAATACTTTTTTACTTTTGGAGACATAGGAGAGCCTTTTTCGTTTAAAATAAAATAAGGCATTAAAATTCGTTTGCTTAGTTTGCATGGTAAATTTTAAGACTATTTTTTGTTAATACTAAATGTGTTTATATTTAAAAATAACCACAATTGTGAAGCAGTAATGAAAATTTCATTGTATTTTTTAATTTTCGTGTATTAAAGAGATCAATTAACGTAACTTTAATTAGTAGTTATAAAGCTATTAAGTGATCTGTATAGATTAATTTAATATTAACTTACATTTCTCCGAAATTTGATTGTCAATGATTGAGTGATGTCAATAAGCACATTATGTTTTAAACTCTAGCATTATAACTGTAAAAGTTTTGAAAATGTGCCAAATGTGTTTCAGAAGCAATTGCATTGTATTACGATTCTGCAGTAACTTAGAGTTAAATTTTCCTAAAAAAGAGAGCTTGTTTCCTGCTTTTCTCGTAGTTTAAAACCTCAATGAATTTGAAATTTTTTAAATCACTTGAGGATGAAATAAGATCCGTTTTTCAATATTTTATAATTTGAATGAGAATACTTACTTTTCCAAGTAATCAGATATTAATCAAGTTAAAAAGTTTACAGTTAGTATAAAATATGGCATTTGTTTTGTGATTCGAATGTAATATTGCTTTCAAAATGTTCGGGTATCCATTACAACGAATCGTGCGTTAAAAATGTCTCTTAAAATGAACCCTCCTACATAACATATATTTTAAAAAGTAAAAGTCCGTTAAAAATCAAGATAATTATCTTGAATTTAAAAACAGAGAAAAAGTAGCGAGATAAGTTTAAAAAAGATTTTTTATTTTAGAAAATTAAGCGTATTACCAATCTATTTCGGTATTTCAATTTAATTGAAATAAAAAATAACCTTTTAAATCTGCTCAAAAAAACTTTTTATCTAGCGTTTGCTTTATATGTAAGAAAATGATACTTTAAAATTCGTAATAAAATAATCATCTTCCAAATAAAATAAGATTTTATTTCATTAAAAATAAAGATATAGCTAAATTTTCATAACTTTTATTCGTGACAAGTTTATTGTTTCACTCTGCGTGCAAATAATTCCTTTACAACTTTTAAGCTTTTTTTTTTTTCAATTTTGGTGTTTCGTCTCTTTCACTTAATGGAATATATCTTACACTTGTATACACATCTTTGATTACATTTGCATCATATCTAGCTTCAGCAACTGGTTATAGTTTATTGTCTGATAATGTTAATACTGTCTGTGTGCATCTACAGTGCTTTCAATTATTTCCTCAATAAGTGCATTAAAATGTAACGGAATAGAGATTTATAAAGAAAATATTTGTAAAATAGAGTTACCAACAGTTTGAAAGAGAAATTCAGTGAATTTTATTATTTGAAACTATACTCTATGCTTTTAAAAATGTTTTTTTAATACATAAATATTGAATTATTCTTATGAAACGTAATGAGTAGCACTTAAATCTGAAAAACCACTAACATTTTATTTGTTACATTGTTTTGTTACTTTTCTTTTTAAAAAAACCCTACCAAATGTTGACTTTAAGCTGTTAAATTAATCTACTGACGCACCTTTTACTAAACAAAATTTTAAATTATATTTATATATATATGAAATTTTATTTTTTGAAAGCACTTTGAAACGAACCTTCAAAATGTCTTCCGCAACATAAACGTTCAAAGAGCATGAACGTTTTAAAACAATGTGAACATTATCTTCTAAATCTGAATGAAAATGTTCACTTCGTAAATTCCAAAATTTGAAAATAATTTAAGAGCCATACATTTAGATCGTCGTTCGTTACTGGAAAAAATTCAAGTGTGTTTTTTTTTAAATATACGCAAAACTTGAAATAGAAAATTACCTTGTGCCTAGATAGCTTGTATTATCTGTCGCAATTTAACGAATTTTCTCCATATCTACATTCACGCACGTAGTAAATAAGATAATAGTAATATTTTTTTATAAAGTAGACTTTTCGAACAGTATAATAGTATTGAATTCCATGAGCTAGAATTTATGACGAAAATATATACCTGTTTCCCTTTGGTGCAATTAAAAAAATTGTAAGGACTACAGATTTTTTCTTCAACTTGAACAAAATTGAAGATTTGAACTCGTACAGGAATCATCCAAATCTAATATCTTAAAACATACATAAAAATATGATACCAGAAATGAACTTTAGTTTACAGAATTTTGGTTAGTGACACATACGTTATATATTTTGCCTTTTCTATTGTAGAGTATTTTTAAGTAATTATACTAAAAATTTAATCCCAGACAGTTTGAGTTAATGAAACGAAGTTAACCTGAAATAAACCTAGTTTCAACAGCCATGTACCGCAAGAAATCACTTAGATTTAACCACTTAAATAAAATTTATTTCTCAGGAACTAGATAACTGAGTTTAATTAACTCTAAACAGAGCGTAATTTACTGCCCCTTTTCCACAATCCTGCCATTTAAGTACCTTCCCAGAAAGAAAGTGAAAAGAAAATATCGCCAAAGCTTTTCCTAAAACCTTATAATTCTAATAAACGATTCGACTGAACAGGTTAAAGGCGAAGCCAGCCTTTTTTTCCGTCTGACCTCGATAACATTTGGGAACCTGATACCAATAGAACGGTTATCAACGCCTTCGCATTGTTGACGGTAACTGTAACGCACATTATGTAGAGAACGCTTGAAAAGCAACTGTTGATTATGATCTAATACCTCAAATGAAGGACATAAGAAGTATAGAATGCATGATAGGCGTGTCTTTGGGGTAAAAAAAATATGAAAGGGAAACAAAATAAGTTTGCGCCCTAAACGCTGGCTGATTTGCGGAAGTTGGAAAAGTGACCTTCAAAACTTTCTTTCTTTTTGAATGAAAGATATGAAAAAATACTTGAACTAGTTCAGAAGGTGTTCTATTGATTTTAATTAGGCGTCTAGCTTAGTTACTAACTTCTCTTTGGACCGATAAGTTTTGTTGTCCTTCGTGAGAATGTTGGTTGGAATAGCAAAAGAAGTGGAGGAAGCCGTCAATGACATTAGTTGACATAGTTGACGTAATGAATTACTTAGCATTCCGATTGTATTTCTGTCGAACATGTTTTTACCCTCTTTAAAGCTGCCACTTGTTTATAAATAATAGCATATCGCTATAATTTGTTTTTGATGCAGAAAAACAATGAATTATAAAAGCGTTCTTGTGTAACAAAGCTGCCGTGATGGGACAAGAGTTTTTTATGTCGAAAAAAATACTTAAAAAAGTCGCATGGTAATTTAATTATTGAACTATTACGTTTTTCATTAATACTAATTTAGAATCATCTAATTTTCAAAGCTCCTTGAAGCACACTCACTGTCAGTGAAGCTTTTCGTGTTTATTCGTAACGATTTTCCAATCTTTGTACTCAGACTGTACAATAAATTATTTTTTGTTACTGTGCACTAAATTGAAATTTTTTAAAGGAGATCTTGCAGTTAATCTTCCAATATTTTATCCAGGAAGCGCTCCGTGACCATCCCGAGATGGTTGTAAGGAAAATTAAATATTTATAACCAAAGAATTATGTATTAAAAATTTATTTCATGGTGTGAATTTTCACTTTCTGTTTCGGTGCGCTAACTTTTTTTCACAAAGGGGGTGGAGCGGAAATAATTCTTGTATTACACTTATAGACAAACCTAAGCATTAAAAAAAATCACTTTAGATATTATGTAAAATATACTTTCCCTTCAATTCACAACTTAAAAATAAAACCCCTATGATCTCTTATGTTAAGATGCTTTTTTTTTTTTTTTTTTTTTTTTTTTTTGCGTTAAGACTATTTTTGTATTATTTTCTTTATCTTACAATGCAGAAAAATCACTAAATCCAACTATTGGTGAGTCTTTTGCGAATTCATTGGTATGATTTACATGCATACAAATATATATGGGTCCCCTTCTCCAGAATGCGTAACTTTAAAACGAAAATATTTTTCAAAATTAAAAGCTTTTGTTTTCTTTTTTTTTTCTCATTCTTACATGAAAGTGTTACCTACTAGAAGTAACCCAGCTAAATTCCAATTATTTAACTCATAAATAATAACAATAAAAAATCCTTGTTTACGGAAAAAAAAGAAGAAACTTTTAGTTTTTTTAAAAAAGAGGCCAATTTAATATCAAAGAAATTGTGCAAACAATGAGGTATTTTAATGATTAGTGGGAATTTAATATCAAGATTTCTAATTTACAGTAAGTACAACTTCAAATTTAATTACCCTTTTAGTTCAAATTTAAGTATTATTTTCTTTAGTATCCATTAGTGTTTTGATTTTAAAAAGCATGAACCACTGAAAATTACATTTGTAGCTTTGTCGAATACAAAGAAAAAATTTTTATCCAGTTAATGTATACATATTTTCATCACGTTACTTTGCAATGGACAGTTAAAAACTATTGTTTTAATTAGAGGAAATAGCTATGTACAAATAAACTTATTGTTTTGTGAAAAATCAATTCACTAACCTTATTTTGTTTCATTATCAAAAGTAAACTGAAGTGTCAGAATTTATTTAATGAAAAAGAAACTCCTTACGAGCACATGTTATCAAAACTTTGCGTGATTAAGTGCAAATACTTTAAACATGAATTCATTTGAAATAATTTCTGTGTTTACCAATTGAGGCAATAAGAAGCAGAGGGATGTAAGCGCCAAAATTAAGATTTTGGAGATAACCAGTACAAATAATAAGAGAATCTCCCCTCTGCTTTGGTGCAAGAGATGGTAGTAGCTGCTCTGGTGAATGCTGCTATAGAGAATGATTAAAAAAAAAAAAAAAAAAAAAAAAAAAAAACGAAAACCAAGGATTTGAACTTAAACGAGTTTCATAAGAAACTTGAAAAGTCCATTTACACTCCTTTGCTTCTCACAACCTCAATTACGTATTCAATTTCAAATCTTACTTCCAAAAGTAATTCTCAATTTTCGCACAACAGCTACTCTCCATCGTTGCCTCCTGCGCACTAGCTGCTCCCTACTCTGGAGTTGGCATCTATGGCCCATCTTACAGTGCTCCTGTCCTGCCTGTAGCCGCCCATAACTATGTACACCAACCAAAGGGCGTTCTGTCGCACACCGTAACCAACGTCCACAGCCCAACTGGAGCAGTAAAGCAGCAAACTGCTGTTGAGAAAGATCACCTCGGTGGCCATACCATTCGCCACAGCGCACAGGCGTCTAACGTTGATCCTCACACTGGACAAACAGATGTAAAGCACGATGAACATGAATTCCATATCAATCCTTACATAGGACAGGCTGCTGTGCACACTAACAATGCGGAAGGATCACTAAATCCATCTATTGGTGAGTCCTTTGTAAATTCATTGATAAGATGCATATAAACGTATTTAATGGAAGTTTTAGGCTAGTTTTATTTAGTTGGCGCTTGCGGTAGGATGTTTGTTTTATTATTTTTCACTACAGAACATAATAATTGCCTATTTGGCTATTCCATTGTCTATTAAACTGAAATAAAAATAAGTGCAAAGAACATACACGTACAATCTACAAAATCCAGCATTTAATTTACATAAAATTAGGTGTCAGCAGTGGCGCACACAGGAATTTTGCAAGGGGAGGGTCCAAGGTCGAAACCTTATCCTCCTATCATACCCCAATAAGTCGTCAAACATATTGACTTGATTTTATCGATTCCCGAGAACGAAAAACAGTAAAAAACTATTAAATAAAAAAAAATTAGCCTCATTTATGAAATATACTTAAATAAATAACCAGAAAGCAAAATAATTTAGGCTTTTACTTTTCTCATAATTAAAAAATGGATTCAAATTCATAGAATCTCATTTTAATCTGTAATTACAAAACTAAAAACATGGTTATTACAGTGTATTCATTTATAATCACCATTCTGCTTCTTGTAGACGATTCGTTGCAGGAGAAGTGCACTATATTTTTAAAAATCTTTAAACATAAGGATTTTATTTTTTCACTTATTAGAACTGCCTTTGTTTGAAATTATTCTACGTACAAGAAACATAGAATCGCAATTCAGGGGGAGAGCCCTATGGGAGGGGTCCGGACCCCTTGGACCCCTCCCTTGTGTGCGCCACTGGGTGTCAGCATATCTAAATCTCGTAGTCTCGTATTGAACCGAATTTGATTTAAACACTATTTTTTATAATTAACGGAGAAAAATATTGGATTATTTATTGAAATGAAATATTTTTGGAATTTCATGAAACTTCTGAAATGTTACAAAAATTGCATTAATATATGTGTTGTATTTTTTACCATGTATTCAACTGTGTATTTTCAACTGTAGCACAGTCGGTTAAAGTGTATGTTTTTATTTCTATAGTATTTTTGATCGCACACTTTAAAAATTAATGCCTTTGTTATTGCTTCGAATAGTGTAATTCAGATTTATAGTCCATTCAGTACATTTTTACCAAGCAAATGGCATTGCACTATACCTTAAAATTTTCTTTTCAACAAAATTTTCTTTTAAATTTCTGTTATACTCATATTTTTCCTTACGTTTTTATGCACATATTTTCATTTCAAAATATAAACAAAATAAATAGAACTCATGGAATAACACGTTGTTTTGCTGGTATTAAATGTGGAAAAACAAAATAGCAGGTTAAAACTAAATGTCCAATAAAGGCAAAACTAAATAAATCAATCCAGCAGGGAGGAATGATAATTCTAGCTCATTTGATATGATAATTCCTTCTGAAATTTGCAAATTGGTTTAACAATTTTTGCACTTCGAGAAAGAACAAAGTGACTGGATCTTCAAAGAAAAAAAACTATAAGAAATAATTGTAAGAGCGTCTGTTATTAAACTTGTGACAAAGAAGTGGGCAGCTAATAAACACATCCACTTCCTCCTAGAAACCGGATGTTCATCTTGTTGAAGAGTGGATGTCAAAAACTGAAACGAAATTAGAATTAAATATTTAGGAATCTCAAATGGCTTATTGGTATCAATATTTGACTGACTGTCACTGTCCATTTTTAGGTCATGCTGCTTTCAGTCAAAAAACCCACGAAGCCAAAATCGCTCCTGGACATGCCTCTGTGGCTGATGTCTCCGACACCGCTGCCGTTTCACCACACAGCAGTGCAGCAAGCAGGGACGTAAATGCAGCCAGAACCGACGCTCTGCACGAGGGAATTGCCAAAAATGCTCATTCTTCACACAAGAGCTACGCTAACGCTGCAGGTAATTTTGAACTAGTCATTTATTTGCAGCAATTTCTCCATCATCAAAAGTGATAGTGAAATGCCAAATCCAAATTTGTTTTTCAAGTTTCCTAATTCCTCGTTATTTTCGCGTAATGGAATCCAAGTCGGTTTATTCATAGATATTTCAAAGGTGATGTTTAAGTTTGTTGAATTTCCTGATGATTTGTGTCGCGAAAAGTGATGTAAATAAAACAGTGTGGTACTTGACGATACCGTTATCTCTTTAGCCCTGAAAAGACTAGAAGCAACGCCCAATTAAATGAAATTTTAAGACATAAAGCTTTTTGACCTTTAATATTACTTTCAAAAAAACACATTGATCAATTTAACATGATACCGTAAGATTTTATCTAAAGTGGCAAGGGAAAATTTTGAGGGTTTCATGGAATGTTTTTTGACATTACTACAGAGAGAAGTTTGAACAATTTTTGTTTTAGTTGTGCGTTTTAGTTTTTACCAGAAAATGTGACTAGTTTCTAAATAATAATAATAATAGTAATAAAAAAATAATAATAGTAGTAAAATATATCGATGTTTTGTAAGCGGTAAAGCTGATCAATGCTCTATTTCTTTATCCATATTATTAAATAAAAGTTACTGTTGTTCTTTGTTTTGCAAATGTTAATCATGAAGTTTAATTAAATAACGTGACTAATTTCATATCCAACAGTCACAAATCATCTGATAAGTTATTTCAATCAATTTTGCTTTTTATGAAATATTTTGATTAGAATTTAAAGAATCGAAAACCGTTTGAACAATATCTAATAAATAAGGTAGACCTTTAAGTAGTAGTACACCCATAAACGATGCTTGTTTTTCTTTGAAAAAATAGTTATCACACATAATTTGTGTTTCAGGAGTTGGAGGACAATCTCAGGCTTATGAGACAAACCGACGCAGCTTTGATGGACATGGTTATGGCAACATCCATTATGATACTCAAGCTGCCAAACAGGCTTATGATGCTCACGGCCGTGAAGCTTCCAGTGAGGCTGGATACAAGCTGGACCAAGCTTATGACGCCAGAGTCAACCTTGGTGCTAGCAATGAGCTGGAATACAGCCGCCATGCTGCTCATGATAACTATGGCAACTACGGAGCTGTCACTCAAACCAGACACGCCTCCCAGGGTGGCCATCTTGTACCAATTACTGAAGAAGTGGTTGTTGGCCAAGCCCCTGTCATTGTCAAAGAATCTCCAGTAGTTTACGCCAAGCCTACTGCCTATGCCAAAAGTCCTGTTGTGTATCAAGAACCAGTTGTTTACAGCGAGCCCGCATCTTATGGATACAAAGATTCCGTTGTTTACGACGAGCCAGCTGTTATCTACAAGCAACATCCAGCTATTTACAAAGAGCAACCAGTAGTATATGAGCAACATCCAGTAGTGTACAAGCGACAGCCAGTAGTGTATGGAGCCCATGCTTACGGCCCAGCAGTGTATCCTCAAGATGGTCAATATTACGAAGGATATTAACACATTCGTTTGGCAACTATTCCTATTTGAGTTGTACTACATAAGTTGAATTTGCTATTGAAGTAAAAAATGTCATTAAGTTATAGTCCTAAACATTTGCTTGATTTCTGCTATTAGTCGGTAATTTCTCAGGCGAAAAATATTTACACATTTTAAAGAACGTTCACTGTAAACAAAATAACTTGATTGTTTGAGGTTTGATTGTTTGAAATTTCAAGTTTTAAGTATCTGAAACAAAATAAAATCGTTTTTTTTTTTTTAAACTATAATGCATAATCAAAATTATTGGTAATGGGAACATTTGAAAACAAAATTTACCTTACCTGCACCTCACGGTTCATAATTTTGCATATTTTCTTTTTAACCAAAGACGTATTTAAAATTAATGAACTGATTATAAAAACAGGCTAATATTAAAACAGAAAAGTTTGTTACATTTTATTGAACTTTACTCATTTTTGTTTCCTTAAACATGCAAGAAAAACAATTTTATAATTTTTTGACATTTGTACTTTTTGCATATCATTTCAACTTGTTTATTTATAAGCATTACACTGTATTCTTTCCTACGTCTAAGTTCAGGTCAAAATAATTGTCAAAGAAAAAAATTTTGCTTTTTAGTTATGAAAAAGCTCTTGGAAAGTTTTTTATTTTCTTGAAAATAAAGTAAAGATTTTGTGCTGTTTACCGAATTCAATGGAAATAAAGTTCTTTCCTATTTGAAATGTTGTCATCTTTTCAACAAAATAATTTGTTCATGCAAAAATGAAATTGAAACATTTTAATCCTTTATACCCCAAAGAGAATTGACAACCAAATGAAGTACGTAAGTGTCCAATGAGAGATAATTGGAATTTAGTTGGTCATTATGCAAAAGAATCTGCAAGAATTATGTTAGAAGCGTTTTGAAAGGTACTATTTTGCCGCGCACTGTTATAAATATTTCCTTTAGGTTCTGCGCAAAGTTAATTTCTTTACTATAGTTCATATAAATTTAAAAAAAAAAACCTTCAAATCAGAAATTTTAATTAGTAAACTAATAATAAATACAAATAAGAGATAGTAAAATAAAAATAAAAGAAACATGTTGAAAGGGAAAAAATATGATGATGAACAGAAAGAATGATAAAAACATAGTAAATTGTGGCACCAGGATCATTTCATGAACATCAATTTTGTACAAGAATTGCAACGGTCAACCTCCTGCGGAAAAAAAAGAACACAAAAGAAGAGGAGTTTTTAAATGAAGGTGGCCGACTTGTACCAGGATTATCGTTTCATGTTCGAATATTGTGGTACACTAAACTGGAAATGAATAAGTAATTGCAGTTTGTAAGAAGCATAACTTGTAAAAGTTCTTCTAGTATTTTTAAAAATGAAAAAAATAACATGCAATATGTTACAAATTTACGTTACAGCTACTTTTAGATGTAGTGAGCAATTTTGTTCAAAAGATAGGGGTTTGAAAGTCGATATTAACATTTTTTGAAAAATAAAAAATACATATTTTCCTTTATCCATGGTTTAATTTCTGATATCGATAACTTTGCAGTGCATATTGTTGACATTTAATCTCCGCTGTTTTCCATTTTTTTTCGATTTTAAATTAAACGAGCTGATGTGTGCATCACATGATTTCCTTTTACTCCAATTTAATGTCATTTTCTCATTATTGGCAATTTTAATGTGATTCAATAGTTTACTCTCTAAATATCACCAACAGTGGCCAAATTGAAACCAGATTTAAAAAAAATACGCCAAATTTGTCGACAAGTTGTCGACAAAACTTGACAACCAAAAGACTGGCGATATATCGCCAAGTGTCCGCCAAATTATAACACACCACTTGAGTTTACATGAAAATTAACAACGATTTCCCCTCCCCCCCTCTCCAAAAAAAAGGGCAAAAGACCCCTTTAGAAACACCCGAATGCAACCAAAAGGAGAGGTGCACAACTAAACCCCACTAGGAGTCTATGTACCAAATTTCAACTTTCTAGGACTTGCCGTTCTTGAGTTATGTGATATACATACGCACATACATACGTACATACAGACGTCACGAGAAAACTCGTTGTAATTAACTCAGGAATCGTTATTATGGACATTTTGCGTGTTTATACGTTCTTAGGCACTTATCTACGTATGGTCGAGTCGAAAAAAAAAAAACTCAGTATTCATTCGGGGGTGAGTAAAATGGAAATTAAGGTTGATTTTTGAGTGAAAATTTTTTTACGAATACACTGCTTCCTTTTTTTTTGTAAAAGGAATTAAAAATAAATATTTTTCCTTTAAGGGGGCGGTCTGGCAATAAAACATCATGTATTTAAAATAACTTTTTTTTAATAGAAACTGATACCAAAATCCATGACCATATTATTTCAACAACATTTTTTTATCGATATGAGCTAAATTAGTTAGATATTTAAAATTCACTAAAATTTTGAAATGTATTACCCCAAATGAAATATGCCGCACAAACTGCAGACAGTGAAATCATGTGGACTAATATATGAGGGATAGACGAACACTGAAACAATATCTTGCCACTGAGGTAGCAAACAATCTAAGAATGAATCGCGTAAATTTGACGCTTTAGATATTTATTTTTTTATAGAAGTAAAATTATATATAGCTTTTAGTATGAAAGAGCGCTTAATTCTGACACATTATTGATTATTTAACCCTATCAATGGATTGACGCAAGCTCAAATAACGGATAAAAAGAGCGAAGCTTAAATTAAGAGTAGGAAATTTAATTTTTTATTTTTGGAAATAGGAAGTTTTGGAAGGGAAACAAGGGAGAGACTTGACTCAATTTTCGGTTTTTATTTTATTTATTTATTTATTTATTTTTTTTTTGTAGAATAATTAGAACGAAATAAACAATATAATCAACTGTTTGCCGTTTTGCACATTATTATGGCGAAAAAATACCATAATTCTAAGTATAAATGGTACAAAAAACTAGATTCCTCAAGCCTGCTGGGTTAAGTGTCTCTTGAGCTAGAGAGACATGATTGGGACCGCCGCGAATCTTAGAGAAGGATCTATCTCTAAGATTCGCGGTGGTCCCCACATGACCCCCCTCATGAATGTAAGAAGACTCATAGATATTGAAATCATAAACGCAGGTTTGATGGTGTTTTTTGCTTAAAAAAGTGATACTTGACGTAAATATACAAAATTTTCACTCTTTAGGTGAAATGTTACATACATATATTTTTTAATGAATCTTACTCCATATCAGCAAGAAGAGTCTTAGATATTGATATCAAAAACACAAGTTTGATGGTGTTTTTTGTTTTAATAAGCGATAATTGAAAAGAATATACGAAAAGTTCACTCGTTAAAAAAAAATGAGGTGTTACATTTTTTTTTTAATTGATCTTATTACTCCAATATTTTATCTATTGAGCCATTCCATTTCAGATCAGGCAGGGTCTGTCACATGACCATCACCGATTTTTTTGAAAAAATTACAGTAGTTACAACTAAGGGACATATGAAATATCCCAAAAGGATTTTGCAAGAAAAAATTTTTTTCTTCAGTTACAGCCTATTAAAATTATGCACATAATCCGCCATTTTGGAAAAAACCGGCAAAACACTCCATTTGAAATGGACACTATTTCAAAAGTATTTAACCTATTCGAATAATTCTTTTTTCTAAAAATAAATAAGGACCCATATATCCTCTAGACATCATTTTTGAAAGTTTAGTTAGGTTTTTTGATAAAGAAAAAAAATTATTTTTGCCGCGAAAAAACTGCATTTTTACCGATTTTATGATTTTTTTTCTCCACGAAAAAAAAGTTTTTTTTACTAAACGGAGATGGCAGTCTAAAGCACTTATATGATAGTTTCATAACATTTTTTATTAGAATCCTTGGATGCATACAGCCTCGGAAATAAAATTTGAAATTTTGAAAATTTTCAAAAATTAGCGATTTTTGAAGTGATTTTACTCAAAAAATCCATTTTTTAAAAATCTAAAAATTGGCTCATTTGAACCCCATATAATGCTTAACAAGTGGATAGACACCGCATCCAGTATTTTTTCCCATAAAATGTTTTATGATTTTTTGAAAGTGACCTTATTGCCCATGGCATGCATTTAAAATAAAAATTTCTAATAATTTCAGTCACTGAAAATCTGATTATATTAATGGATTAATGCCTAATACCTACAATAATGGTGCACTTTATCAGCAACAAATAAAATTTTACTGACTTTTAATAATATAGCAATATCAAACCGCTTTTGATGACCCAGTCAATTCGTCTTTTTTGTAAGACTCTGTGTGTAGCTTTAGATAGAAGAGCCTTTGGTGATTATATTAATGACTAATACAGTGGCTCCCAAAAGCGTCCGTACACCTTGAAATTTTGTAGTAAAACCAAAATAACGTCCAATTTTTTTCACATCATTCCTATGCCATTCTGAATAAAACCCAGCAGTTTTTTTTCAAAATATCTGATGACCCAGTCAATTCGTCTTTTTGTATTTCGTTATATAAATATATTTTTCTGTTGATCAGCGCCTAATTGTTATGGGAGCTGAGCTCCCATACTTCCTTATTTGTTTTACTCAAATTTTTGTATTTTTGACCGCATTCAGGCCACTTAAGCATTAAAATAAGTTCTGAAGACTATAGGGATCATGCACTTCTTTTGTTAGAAATTGGATCCCTGGCTATAATAGTCACCTTTGGTGAGATCTGTTTGGTTACCTCAACTTACAACCATGTTCAATTGATTACTTCTCTCATAAAACAGGTGGGCTTTTTAAATTCTTAAACTACAAGCGAGTTTTGCGGTTTGAATTTAGTATACATATTCTTACGTATAAAAGTAATCATACGAGGTAGGATCCAAAAATTATGTGACAACCTTCGCCAATGACAACCAAAGCACGAAATTAAAATTAATCGTTTTAAATGCATTGTATTGTTCTTCCCTTTGATGATTTCCCCTGTCGTGTAATTGAGTTGAAGAGAAAGACTATTGAAAGAGAAAAAATATGATTTGTTGCTGCATATGAAAGTAACGGTGAATGCATAGCTTTGGAGACGAAATAAACTAATATTTATTTAAAAAAAAGGAAAGATTTTAACTGTTACTGATAAAGTACATCATTATCGTAGCTAGTCATTAATATAATCACCAAAGGCTCTTCTATCTATAGGCTACACACAGAGTCTTACAAAAAGACGAATTGACTGGATCATCAAAAGCGGTTTGTTACTGATATATTATTAAAAGTCAGTAAGATTTTAGTTGTTCCTGATAAAGTGCACCGTTTTTGTAGCTATTAGGCATTAATATAATCAGATTTTCAGTGACTGAAATTATTAGACATTTTGATTTTACATGCATGCCATGGGCGATAAGATCACTTTCAAAAAATCCTAAAACATTTTATGGGAAAAAATACCGGATGCGGTGTCTTCCAGTAGTTAAGCATTGTATGGGGTTCAAATCAGCCAATTTTTAGATTTTTAAAAAATGCGTTTTTTGAGTAAAATCACTTAAAAAATCGCTAATTTTTGAAAATTTTCAAAATTTTAAATTTTATTTACGAGGCTGCATGCACTCAAGGATTCTAATAAAATATGTTATGAAACTATCATATAAGGGCTTTAGACTCCCATCTCCGTTTAGTAAAAAAAACTTTTTTTTCATGGAGAAAAAAAATCATAAAATTGGTAAAAATGCAGTTTTTTGGCGGCAAAAATGAATTTTTTTCGTTATCAAAAAACCTAACTAAAGTTTCAAAAACAATGTCTAGAGGATATATGGGTCCTTATTTATTTTTAGAAAAAAGAAATTTTCGAATAGGTTAAATACTTTTGAAATAGTGTCCATTTCAAATGGAGTGTTTTGCCGGTTTTTTTCAAAAATGGTGGATTTTGTGCAGAATTTTAATAGGCTGTAACAGAAGAAAAAAAAAATTTCTTGCAAAATCCTTTTGAGATAGTTCATATGTCCCTTAGTTGTAACTACTGTATTTTTTGCAAAAAAATCGGTGATGGTCATATGACACTTTTCATACCTGCCTGCCTGATTTGAAATGGAATGACTCTAATTCAAAAATAATTTCATAGAAAAAACATCAAAGTAAACAAAAACATCAAATTTGTCTTTGGGTCAAGTCTCCCTAGTTAGCTTGGGTCAAAGCTCCCTAGGTAACTTTTCTCAGTTCACCTTAATTTTTAGCAACTTAGATTTAAGTTATATGAAACTACTGCATATCAATATACAGCTAGAAAAATGACTAAAACATGTACATAAAAAATATCATATAAGTTTTGTGCTACAATACGATTAAAGTGAAAAACCAACGTAAATAAAGCATAGGCTGCATTTTTCTTCAAAATTTGTGCTTTATTTACGTTGGCTTTTTCACTTTAATCATAAAACATGTACACTTTTAAAATTCATTTCCCACAAAACTTGAGGTTAAAATCGAAAAAATTCCAAAATCTTCAAATTTTACTTTTAAGGTGCAGTAAAATTTATCACTGAATTTCTAGAAAACCACTGATAATTCTGAAAAGGCTTGTCCCTGCAGAATACTGTTGTGTGATTGGTCAACCAATAATATGACTAAAGCTTTCCCTTAACATTCTTTTCATGGAAAAAATCCTCATGGGTCAAGTCTCTCTATGGCTCAAACCTAGTTATTCATGTGTCATGTCGTTTCTTGCCGTAAAAAATGCTAGTTCGGATAATCCAAAGGTTTGATTTTACTGTGGACTATCTGAAATAAACTCAGATTACTTATCTTCAGTTTTCAATGTTATTAGTTGACGTTTTGTTCCGTAATTAAAAATCTTTCAACATAATTAGTAGTTACATAAAATACACCGCCAGCTCATTGCTTCCGAGGACTGCAGTTTCGTGCTTTTGAGCACTCATCAGCCAGGAGTAGGAAGTAACTGAGCTGGAGGCGGAAAATCTCGTAAAGGAGCCGAGAGAGCCAAACAAACTGGTAGCTAATGTACAATTAGCACACCAGACGACAGCAGCAATAGTGCTGTTCAACTCAAAGCTTGAAAGAAAAATAATTAATAGTTCTTTTACAAGACAGGAATACATTAGAAAGTTTATTTGTGTAGTAAAGTAACATCAAAACTCGGATTTTTTGAGCAATCACGATTGCTTATTGTTCTCATTTGACTGTTTTTGATGTTACGTTGATTTTATTTTCCCACCACCACCCTCCGCACCATCACCGTCGACTGGCTCCTCACGATGCTGCTCCTTCAGCGAAAGCCGTCTCCAGGTTGCATCCATGTCCTACACACACGCGCATACATACACAACTACACACACACACGCACGCACACACACATACACACACACACGCATACATACAGACACCTACACATGCACACACACAAAAACATACACACAACTACTCACACATTAATGCCTGCACACAGACACAAACACACATGCCTACACACACATACACATACCCCCCCACACACACATTCATACACACAACTACCGACACACTTATCCCAGCACACAGACACAAACAAACATGCCTACACACACACATACCCCCCACACACAAACACACACGCCTACATACACACACTCGTGATTGCGAAAAACATGATTTGAATTCAAAACGTCAAAATTCAAAAAAAAAAAAAAAAAAAAATTTGAAGTCATCTTATATAATTAAAACCTGAGAGCATGTACCTATAACTATGTATGCAACTCTTTATGCAACTATGTATGTATTCCCAAGTAACTTCTCCCGAATGCCAATGAACTGACCATCGAGCCAGGTATCGATGGATTCGTCATCTTCTCGTCTTTATGTTTGGCTATTTAACATAACCCTCCGATAATAATTAACGAAGACATCAATTAAAAACTATATTAATTATGACACTTAGATTTCGACATAAAATCCCTATTTTTCGAAGGCATTCCTCCATTCAAATTATTATTTAGTGCTTCATCTCAACTTTCCGTAACAATGCCTTTATTAAAATTTTTAGTTGTAGCGTGAAGTTAAAATCGTTAAATGTGAAAGATTTGTTGCCATTTTTTTTCTCGAATACAAACAAACCAATTTTTGATTTTTGTTTTGAGACTTTTCCTGTGTAATCGGGAGGATTTAAAATGTTTACTTTTTGGTTATTTTCCCGCAATCTGCCGCAAAATTTTGCTGTTTTTTGTTTGTTTGTTTGTTTGTTTGTTCAAGCCTGATTGTTGAACACGCGTCACTAGACATAACTATTATTTTCGAGGTGCACCGTGCAAAGCCGGACGACGCAGCTAGTAAATACTATTATCACTTGCGTGATTCTCCCTAGCTTACAATAACCATAGTAGCGTAGTTTTAAGGAGTTCATATTTTTTGTAGTTAGGGTAAACTGCCGTTTTTTGCGTTTGGACTATTAATTCAGAGGTAAAAAAATTGCCTTTCTCCGATACATAATTTTTCGCATTCGTAATGTATTCTAATCAAAAGTTACTGTAACATTTCACGAATAAAAATCAGTAATCAAACTACCCAATCACCAAAACATATTTCAAACGAAATATCTTAATTAATGTCCCCTTCAAAGTGTGTTCGACGAGTATTCAAATTAAGTGTTTAAAACTATCATCGCAGTCGACTTGCCCCTGCGAAAATCAAAAAATTAAAAAAAAAAAAAAAAAAATTTACCTGCACATATATTTATTTTTTTTCAGAAGTAATTTAAGTCAACTTATCTCAAAGAGTTTGAAATTATGACACCTAAGTAAATAATTAGCAAACGATGCATGAGGGTAAATGTCAACCACAACAATGGCTTATCTCAGGAAATTGGCTCGGTTTGCTCTACAATAATTTCGACAATAATTCTGTCAATATTTTAAAATGGCATCGGACATTTATAAATATATATTAGCAATGTTATCAGCGTCACAAGACCCTTTAAAAAGTGTGGTAAAATAGAAACAAAATTTTGTTTTCTGATTTTAGATAGTATACTCGTAGATATTTTTTCTTTATTTTATATTTTCCTTCTCTTATTTACCTTTTTTTACTTCTATTTTTTTCAGTTTAGCACGCAGCTCTGAATTCGTATTTTGCGAATTGTATTTGTATTTTTTGCATTTTGATAATTGTATATACATTAAAAAATGCAAAATTTCATTTGCTGGTAGTGACATCTATTGCACGAAAAGGAAAGTAAATGCTTTTGAAGACGCACGAATGTTTCTTGCTTATGTAAATGAGACGTAATATAAATGCAGGCGCGAATCCACGGGAGGGGGAACTGAAAGAACACCTCCCCCCAATTCCAAGTGTACCTAAAAAATTTCAGAACAGAGTATAGAAAAAAATTTCCTTTTTTTAAAACTTGAACGAGCCAAGAAAAGAGGGGAGACAATTTTAAAAGCAAATCCAAAGAGAGGAGCTACGGGAATGTTCCCCCTCCCCCTCAAATAAATAAATAAATAAATAAAACCTCAAGTGTACCTAAAACTGTTCAGAAAACAGAGTATAGGAAAATTTTCCGTTTTTTTAGAGCGTGAACCAAGGCACCAGGAAAAGCAATTAAGACAAGTAACAGCAGAAGCGGATCCACGTAGGTGAACTGGAGGAAGTTCCCCTCCCCCAAAAATGCCATATATACCTAAAAAAATGTCACAACAGAGTGCAGGAATGTTCTGTTTTATAGAACTTGAACAGAAGCTCCAAGGGAAGCAATTAGAAAAGAGCAGAAGCGGATCCACGGAGGGGAACAGGGAAATGTTCCCCTCCCACAAAATCTGAGGTTTTCCTTAAAATTTTTAAAACAAAGATAAAGAAAATTTTTTGTTTTACAGAATTTGAATTTGGAGAAAGGCCGCAGCAAAAGACGTCAAAACAATGGCGGATCCATGGAGGGGAACTGGGGGAATGTTTTTCTCCCCCAAAATCTCATGTGTACCTAAAAATTTTAACAACAGAGTAGAACAAAATTCCTCTGTTTTATTGAACTTAAATATTAAAAAAAAGGAAAAGAAGAGAAATGCAAAAGCGAATCTAAGGAGGGGAACCTGAGAAATGTGCCCCTCTCTCCTCAAAAAACATCAAGTGACCCTCCCTAAAACTGTTCAGAAAACGGAGTACAGGAATTGTTTTCCGATTTTTAAAACTTCACGAAAGGCTCCAGGAAAAGAGATTAAACAATAGCGGAAGCGGGTCCAAGGAGGGGAACTGGGGAAATGCTCTCTTCCCCCCAAAAATCTCAAGTGTACCTATTTTTTTTTTAAAACAGAGTCCAGGAAAATTCTTCTGTTTTACAGAACTTGAACTTGTAGAAAGGGCAGGAAAAAGCGAGGAGATAATTGCAAAAGCGGTTTCAAAGAGGGGAACAGGGTTTTTTCTCCAAAACATAAAGTTAAAACTGTTTAGAAAACAGAGTTAAGGTAAAACCACCAGTAGTTGATACTTAAAGGATATTGTTTTTTCTATTTGTTAACATAGCTGGAAGGAATTTATCCTAGGGGGAAACTTTTAGTAAGTGATAACTGTACCAACTAGTCCCCTATTATAATGAAAGCAGTATAAAAGCAATAAATAGTTTACACATGCTTGGAAATAGGAAGACAAGGAATCTATATACATAAATGGCTATTTCTTTCTGTAGGTCCGGGGTAATCTTCTAAACTACTGGACCATTTTTTCACCATAGATAGCTATATTATTAGGAAGTAACAAAGGCTAAAATTTGTTTCTAAAAAACATAGTTTGAAAAAGTTATTACGAAAAATTTAGTAAATTTCATGCAATTTCCCCATTAAATGATTACATATAAAACCCATTGTTACAAAAATTCGTTGCCTCACAACCAGGACTGTGGAGTCTGAGTCGGAGTAATTGGAAAATGTACCGACTCTGTCTCCGGGTATCTTTTTTCTACCTAATTTTCCTTGATTCACCTTTCATTTTTTGAAAAATCTGACTGCTAATTGGTTCGAATCAGGCCCGCACCAAACCTGATCGGCGCCGTCGTGAAAATGTCTTTTGGGCGCCTTTATGCAGTGGCACCCGGCAAAAATATAGTTAAAACCTGGGAAGAGGTGTTGTAGACAAAAATTGACGCGGAAAAAAATACGTTAGGCACTTAATTTATTTAAAAAAAAAAACAATGTGTAAAAATGTGTATTTAATTTTGGATTTCAATGTATGTTTTTACTTCAGATCTCGAAGTTATTTCAAGTTCAGAGGAGGTATCCACTAATATGCTTTTCTGCAGCCCTGCCCAGTGGCGGATTGGTTGAAAAAACGGCCCTGGCATTAGGAGGTGTAGCGGCCCCATAGCTCTTACAGATATTAAATTTTACCTAATGATTGGGATATCACTTAAATATGAGAAAACTATTCTTAACAACTAAATGTGTTTTATTTAAACAAAATTTAACAGATATGAACACTTCTGCGCTTTAATAGTGAATAAATTGATACAGTATTAGCTAAACCTTATTTTGGGGGAAAATTGCGATTGTAATTGTCCATTTAAGTAATTTTATAATGCCCGGAACTAGATTCAATATTTCCTTAATAATAACACTGCTTGGCATATATGTCCTTTTCTGCAGTCATAACAAGTAACTTAATTGCCCTGCCCTGTTATATGAAACTAATCTAGCGATGTTCATGGGTGAAAGACTAGGGCCGTCTCAGAACGTGATGGGTCCCTCGACACGAACATACATTACTGGACCCTGTCATAAGCAATCCCTTTTTTATACTGCTATATCCTGACGACCTCCAGACTCGATGCGAGGTCAAAAACCTGGTGGGAGGGGTCGGGTACGAGTTTGGCAGTACCTTAATATTTTTTCAAACGCATGTATCAATACAAAGAGCGAGTGAGAGAGTGGACTTAGCTTTCTGGCTTTTTGGGAGTCATTAAAGTATTAGCAATATAAACTTAATTGAAAGATTAACATTGAGTCTGAAATAGGGGGGTCCGGGGGCCTCTCCCCCGGAAAATTTTCAAAATTGTAGTCTTAAAAACTCAATTTTAGACAATATTTGGTGATAATAGGGGAGTGTAGGTTCAGGGTTTCTCCTGCTGCAATTTTCCAGAAGTGGAAATCCAAAAACAGAATTTTAAATAATCTTCGAGTAAATGGTATGAAGAGCGGTTCCGGGGGCTCTCCTATGAAATTTTTAAAAATATATTAGCTCTGAAAACGCAGTTTTAGAAGATCTTTGGTGATTTTGATTCGAGATAGATTCCAAGGCCATCCATCAGAAAATTTTCAAATTGAAGTCTTAAAAGCCTTTTTTTGGTAAAGACTAGGACACCGGCAGTTACTCGAAAATTAAGTTCCAAAAACGAAATTTTTGCTGACCTTCAGTGATGTTAGGAAAAGGCGTTTTCATGAGGCTCACCCCGAAAATTTTTCGAAATTGATGCACTAAAAACGAGATTTAAAACTTTCTTCATTGATGATGCTGAGAGAGAGGAGGAGACGGGGCACTTTCCCAGAAAATTTTTGATACTGTTAATTTAAGATCACAGTTTTAGACCATCTTTGGGAATGTTAAAAAAAAAATGGGAGAGGTTCGTGTACTTTCCTCCAGCAAATTTTCGAAACTGGATGCTCCTTAATGGTATTTTAAGATTGCATATTTTTAAATAATTTTACGGAAAAAAATATTTTGTCACTTTTATTCCAATTGTTGAAAACAGGGTCGCCGAGAGCAAAAGCGGATCCGGGAAAATAATGACAATGATCCATTTTTTCACAAGCCTCCTTCTACTCCTTTCACCATTAGGATATTTTACCCTCTGCATGAGTTCAATTCCGAGCCGGGCCCCTATTCTTCAACTAAGCTGACATGACCTCACGTCGGCCCTTGTTGGAAGTTGCATTTTATAGCAATTGTGAATTGGCATTTATAAATAAAAGCGTCCAAAAATATTTTAACTTTTTTCAACCGATAAGGTTTTTTTTTTTTAATTTATTCATTTATTTTTTATTATACCACTAAAAATATATTGGCAGCCCCAAAGCCCGACTAACTAAAAGTGAGGCCCTAGGCCCACATTAATTTGGAGGACCCCTGAAGACTATGCAGTGTTTGATTTACATTTTTAAAGTACGAATGCACTTTTGGAGGCCTCTTTGTCTAATCACACAACTATGTATAAATCCCTTATGTGCATTTATGAATCCTCTTTGGGTCCCCTCATAATCGTGACCAAGTAAATTCGTTACTGGCAGAATGATTAAAAATTCCCTTTTAAAGAAGTTTTTTTTCCAGTTAATAAGTCATATTTTTTAATTTTTTTAAAATACATGTATTTTTCTAATACATGCCTAATTTTTTAAAAAATATGAGGCTCCTTAAGAACATGGGGCCCCAGGCCTAGGCAGCCTGTGCGGTAATCAGGCCCTGGGCAGCCCCATTTCAGAACCCCCCCCCTCACCCTCTTGTTGTGACGGCCCTATCTCCCTCCACCCGCAAGCTTTAGCCCATGCGTAAAGAGGAGCTGAGGCTGTGTTTTGCGAATTTGCGTTATTCTAAACACATGCGCGTAAAATTTACATTTTGCTGTTAGTAGACAGGCCCGAAAGACTTTGCTGTTAGTTGATCGGCCCCAAGCATGACCGGCCCACCGGGCAGATGCCCGGTTGCCCGCCGACTGTATCCGCCACTGGCCCTGCCAGGGTTGTGAGTCGGAGTCGGACTGATTTTGGGGAAGTCGTAGTCGTTAGAAACTAGACCGACTTCAGGTTTATTTTTTCCCCTTTATGTTCACTGACTCCCCTTGCATTTTTTTAAAAAACTGACTACCAATTAGTTCGATTACATGTACTATAAAGGCCTACCAATAAGAAAATAACTGTCATTGGCAACCACCTGGCTTGATTTTTTATCAAATTTTCTGTTACAGCTACCTACGCCGTCTCCTAGTTTGCTTGTTTTTTAATTCTCTTTATGTAATAAAAACTGTCAGCAAACGGTTTTGTTGCCTAACATTTTCAAAGCATAATCACTCTCAAATAAAAATAATAGAATAATTTTTACTTCTATCTCAGTTATAAAGTAGTAAAAAGAATGTATCTCTTGAGTCAGTTAGAACCCGTAGCTCGGGGGGTAGCTTGTGAGGGTGTTCGGTAAACTCAAATAAGTGTTAGCGCGAAAACGCAAATCCAAAAGATCTGATAAAATATATCTATTTTTTAAAACTAAATACTTTGTCTTTAAACTGAGTTCGCATTAAAAAGTACGAAATAAATTGTCTTCTTGTTTACAACACTCAATAATTGCAGTTAACCTTAAAATCTTGTTTAGGTTAATTCTAACGCAGTCAATAAAAATTTAAATTAAAACTTGAGCAAAAAAGAAATATAGGTATAGTAAAAGCTATTCGTACAAAGCTGTACAAAAGCTGTTGTAAAATTTGGTCCAAGTGTGCATATACCCGACCTCTCTCCACAATATAGTGCCCTATTTTCGTGTAAATTGTATAGATGAAAACGACAAAGAAATTAACTTTGGGTGTCACCCACCAGATGGGTGTCACCCTGGCGGACCACCCCCTCTCAAGAAAGGTTTTTTGACTGAGCAAAAAT
This sequence comes from Uloborus diversus, assembly GCF_026930045.1. Taxonomy (NCBI): domain Eukaryota; kingdom Metazoa; phylum Arthropoda; class Arachnida; order Araneae; family Uloboridae; genus Uloborus; species Uloborus diversus. Next base: position 251,400,310 of record NC_072731.1, read on the forward strand.
ATTTTTGTTCTCTCAAGTACGCAAGTTACAGCTTTCAAGAATTGAAAGCATGCGATTTGATCCATATCTATTTGTTAAAATAGATAAATATCTATTGATCAATATTTATTTGTATTAAAGGGGAGCAAATTAATCCTTTTCATTTTTTAAAATGAAATTTTAAAGTAACCTTTAAGTAGCTCACTTTTAAAATCACAACTATCGGAAAATTTGACTTTCAAATTGAATTTCTAACATTATATGTATCTTAGGTTTACAATTAAATGTAGCGCAAAAATTACTTTAAAAGGAAATAGTATTTCAATTACTGTTTAAGGGTTATTCCCCTTCCCTATTTGCCTATTTTGCCCCCTAATTCCCCCCCCCTTCCCATAAAGGGGAGATTGAAAAAATAAATACATAATTAAATTTTAAAAAAAAAGTCGGAGTTGAAATTGGAGTCGGACGTTTCAAAATCCAGGAGCATTGAATGTCTCCCCCAGCCTTCGTTAATCTTTCAAATGTACTATTTCTGCTTTCCCCTCTTTATTTGGAAGCAAAAAAAGCAATTGATGAATCCAAATAATTATTAACGCTACTTATTCTTAGCTGCTCATGTTCCTTATTTCACATCTTATCACATTTATGTTCATTCCTTCATAATACGTGAAATTCTCTACAAAAAAATTAGTCTCATCAATACTTTGAGACTCATTTTAATTAGTAGAACTAATATATGCAAACGTCTTTTGCTCATCAATAGATTCAAATTTTTTCAACAATGACAACTGTTCTGTCCTGTTTTGGTATGACACATTCATTGTCATCAGAATAGTCTTCAATTTATAAAAATTTGTATCTTTAAGTGTTTTAATGCAATTATACACTTGATTTCCTAAATATTCCTTATGGACACTTTTTATACCTTAGTATCCTAACTTGGAACAGTGTTCCAAGTTTGGAGCGTATTTGCAATTTTTCAAATTTATGAATAAATAAGTTCAACTGAATTAGTTGGGTGGAAATAAGCTGAAATATAAGGCACAGGTAAATAGCTGAGATGAATTGCGAAACAAATTCAAACTAATGCTGCTCAGTTAGCCTGGGTAGCCTAAGTTATTTCCACATTTAAAAATCGCATATTTTTTCGAAATTTTCAAAATCATTAAAGTAACCTAAAAAGCTGATACATCAAAGTTCAACTCACATAACCTCATGAGATAACTATTCATTTATTCTGTAACCCCATTTATTTCTTACTGGTGAAGTACCAACAGAAGTACTAACCCTCAAAACTAAATTCGACAAAGTTTCACGAGTTAGGGTATTGTCCCAAGTATGGGCACTTGACTGAAATGAAATAAAAACACTTTTACAAATATTTAAGAAAACGAAAACAAACCGCCCTTTTTAGTGGGACTCAAAAAAAAAAAAAATATATATATATATATATATATATATATATATATATATATATATATATATATATATATATATATATATATATATATATATATAATAATGTTTAACTGGAATATTTATTACAACTTTTAATGCTCAAAAAATGAAAAGCAGCTGTCCAGAACAATTAATTTCTGAACCAAGTACGTGTATCATTTAAATAAGTATACTAATTGGTAAAACATTTTAAAAATGGAGCACAACCTTAACTTCGGCACATTCGTGTTTAAAAGAGCTATTGATAAACATTCTGCCGTATGCAGGTAAACGGCAGTATCTACAGAAAGGAGTTTTCGAGATTTTTGAAGAAATTTGTGTTGGACTCAATACTTACAATCTGTTTGGGTACTGTCTGGAAAATGTTGGAATTAGGATTTTTTTTTTTTTGAGCAATCACGATTGCTTATAGCTTTCATTTGACTGTTTTTGGCGTGCTATCATTTTTCCCACCGGCGCAGTGCCACCCTCTGCCAGCACCACCCGTCGCGTCGGCCGGCCTCACGATGACGTTCGGTTAGGGACCGAAAGATTCTGAAAGCGTCAGGGTGAAATAATGCAATATCTTCGCCTTTCAACTTGATTTTCGTTCATGCTGCCATCTAGCGAACACATGTATGAGTATCAATCAATATTAATTATAAAATAAGGTTGAAAGCCCTTAATGTTGTCTTCTTTTTTGTTCGGTATTCATTTATTTTTTATAATTAGCCAAAATATAAATATTTCAAGAATTAAAAAGGTTACATTTAGCGTTTATGATGGAAAAAAATGAAAAATAGACTTTTTCATTTACATGCATAATTATTTACTTTAGTGCAATCTTATAAAGAAAAGAGAAGAAGAATGTATTATTTTTGGTTATACTTGGTGTAAATGGGTGAATAAATAAATTTTCAAATTTAGTAACATATAAACATGATAAAATTCAAATTGCCTATAATTGTTAGTAATAATAAAATTATTCAAAGAGACAGGAATAAAGTAGCATTATTAAAAGTTTTCTCATTTGGGTTATTCTGAATAAATACATTGTGCATTTGCATGAAATAGACTTAGGATATGTAAGAGCTACGATTCATAAAAAGAGTAATTTAAAATTTGACGACAAACATTGGACGTTCTTGGGAATTGGTATTTGTTACATTTGGAGGATGTAAAATTAATCCTCTGAACAAAAAAAAAATAATGTAACCTCAACTGATGAAAGTACTCAATAAACTTCGGTAAAAAATATTTTACAAATGAATAAAAAAAATATTGATGGAATTATTTTCTTCCTATTCATTTACTTTTTACACTTAGTATTCATTATTAATTAATGCCAGGTAAAAATAACTATGTACAATAGAATAAAAGTTATAAAACTAGTTTGTTGATAATCATGTCTTTAAAAAGTGAAAAAGGTGCTGAAAAAATGTCAGTTAATTAAAAGTGAGCAACGAAAATTTTCAATTGGAAAAAAAAAATTCAAATTCGTTTACAACAAATTTAATGATGAACATATCAGTTTAAAATATAAGTTTCAGTTTTACATCAAATACAAAAAAAAAAGCCCTCAAACATTTTAGTCTGCAAGACGCTCATATGTGAAACATTTTCTATGTTAAAATTCTACATGAAAATATTTTTATTGTAATAATGATAAAGGTTATTAGAAATGGCCACTTAACATCAGGGTTTGTGATTTTTTAATTTTCTATTTAAATCAAAAAACTCGGATTTTTTTATTCAGTTTTTTTTTTTTTTTAAATCTTGAAACATTTGTGGATTAGGGTTGGTTGGAGTACTGGGTCACTGCGGTAAGTGAGTCACCCCCCTAAAATTGAAATAATCATAAACAACTCTTCAAACTCTCTTCAACTCTTTCAAACTCTTTTACACAGTTCATGTTCAATTCCATCACAGTAATTGGTTTAGCACATATTTGGGATTCATGAAATTTTTCTAAGTCATAGCACTTAGTCAAAAAAAAAAAAAAAAATTCTGTTTTTTTTTTTTTTTTTTTTTGCGAGTTCAAGCAACATTTTTCAAAGAAGTGTTTCAAGGTTAGTTTTTATTATTTTTATGATAGTTAATTTTTCACTTGTAGTATAACTTAAAGTTCATACAGCAACAAGAATTTCTGAATAAAATATTATTAATAAGTGTTTAAGACGACTTAGTATAGTTGAGCTAAAAACTGCCAAAGCTGGTGATTATGTATTTGTGAAACGTTCGATTTAAGTAGGTCTAATGTTGGAAGTTGATGATAGAAATTAAAAATAGTGTTGAATTTTCAAGTACGAATAGAAATAGTGACACTTTTTATTGGCATTGTGCAGATGATGTTGGGATAATTACTGAGGATGAAACGATAATGGTTCTTTTTTACAAAGGCGCAGTCATTTAGTGTTCCCAATTATTTTTTTTAACTTAAAATTTTGGCAAATTTACTCAAATTGATCTTAATCAACTGTATAACGTCCATTAAACACACCTTTATATGTAAAAGTAAAATATATCCCTATAGACTTTCAATAAATTTTACAAATAAAATTGATTTGTTTTTCGTTTTAAAATTTTCCGTGATACAGATTTAAAAGACAGTAAATATCTTATAAATGGATGATGCATTTACAAAAAAAAAAATTCACACTGAAAATGTACCGCACCGCATTTTTAGATATGCTTCATTTAAATTTAAATTAAAGGGGGTGACCCATTTACCCCTTACTCACGCCCGGCTTCTGGGGTAGACGGCCGCCTAGTGTGGCAGATTTTAGGGACGCCAAATATCGAAGTATGAAAATCTGTTTCAGCGCCATAAGATTCACTGCTTCAAGGCTAAAAGTACAAATAATTTAGAGTGTGTATCATTGCTTGGACATGCAAAGCATAGTTTGGAATGTAACTGAAAATTCAATTTAATTTTAGAGGCGGCAAATTGCGTGGTTTAAAAGTCTTTTGAAAATATTAACATCCGTTTCAATGATATAAGATGCACACTTTATTAATGAAAAAGACAACTTAAAGTGTGTACCACAGCTTGGATATGCAAAACCCATATTATTATTTCATATTATGATTATTATTATTCAATGGGGGGTGATTGGGGTGCAGCACTAGTCAATATCGCCTAGGGCAGCAGAGCTACTAGAGCCGGCCCTGCCCTTACTATGGAGTAAGTGAGAGCCCCGTCCGATTTTTTAAAAAATATAATCGTTAAGAATATTTAAAGCATTGTTTTAGAAAATAATGAAGAACTTTTGTTTATTAATAATAATATATAAGATAAAATAAGACAATAAGTTTAAAATTTTTTGTTTCAAAACTTATGCATAAGTTTTCAAAAACGAACTATTCTCAAAAGGGGTCCCACTTACCTCAACCAACTCTACTTTACATTTAAAAACATAATATACTTCCCACACAATAAGTGAAACAGCAACTTTTTAGCTATTTAGCATTTCATGGCAGTAGCTATGTTTGAATAATAAGTAGACCAGTTTTAACACAAATAATGTATGATTCAAAATAAATTTAACGTTTAAAATTTAAAAAAAGGTTCATCCTAGAATTTTTATTTTGAACTTTTGGTGCAAGTCTAGAGGCATAGTCCATAATAAATTTTTATCATAAAATGTCTGTACATGTACATTGTGCATAGTAATCTACAATTTTTCCCCCAGTCTCTTCTCCCCCTTTTTTTCAAGCAGTTTACAAGTATAATTTTCTCTTTTTTTTAGACTGAAAACTGTCACACATGAGGATAGAAGTCTTACAATGACAATTAGAAATCCTTCAGAACAAATTTTGACTATCAACCGCTAGGTTTCTACTCTAGTTGCTCTGCCCCCTCCCCCCTTCCCTCAGCTACTACCACCAATCCTTCAACTATATACTTCTAGGAAACAGTGGTACCCCTATTTCCTATTATTATATGTTTCATACTTTTTAGAAGTAAAAATCTTAAAATTTGGCAGTTTTCTATGTTTATCAGCTTAGAGTCGACAAAAGTTCTGAAATAGATTTAATTGGGGTGAATAAGGCAATTGTTAAAACTTGATGATAAACCAGTCTGAACTGATGAACTTTTTAACTTACTCTTAAAATTAGCATTAGTTCTCTAAATATTCAATAAGTTCTTAAGATTCATAAATACGATATAACGTTTAGATAAGATGCGATTTTGTTTAACGCTTTGCTTAATCAGGGGTGCCCCTCATTCTAAAGGGAATGAGCACACACCCGCTAAATGTCACGAAGTGACCCCACCCCCCAAGAGCTCCCCAAAATGGAGAAAAATAGTCCTAAAAACACCCTCCCCCCTAAAAATTTCAATGGATCAGCCTGCGGCATGACCCTTTCCCCTCCCTTGGTGGGCACCCCTGGCTTAATGAGAAGGTTTCCATCATCATGTACATTTTTAGCGTAAAATAATGTGTTAAACAATTACTTTACTTAATAAGTTTACTCAACTACTTTACTTAAAGTCATGGTGTATAAGAAAAAATGCAATTTTTTATGTATACTTTTTTCCGAATTGTAATTTTGAAATAAAAGCAATTTTGCAAGAATAATCTATGTAGTTTAGCCAGTTCAAGTTAAGATTGTATAATGTAGTGCAGTTAAAAATTTAGAGCAATACATTCTAAAAATTCAAATTTAATTAATAAAACTAAAATCAACTGATTTTAATCAATGATTTTGTCAAAACAATTTCTTGATTCAATTCAACGGTTTATTTTTTCTAAATTACTTAATTTAATCCAAATTATGAACACATTGAGTATCAAAAAATTATAACAATTAGGATTTTTAAAAAAAAAAAAAAAATAGTGCTTACATTTTAATATTTTGTTGTCAGTCAAGAAGTTTTTTTTTTTACGTTTTCTTAAATTAGACAAGTGCATGCTGGGCAAAGTGACATAGTTCAATTCGCTTACTTATTCAATCATTTTAAGTATTAATATATTAATTAACTAACAATTGCCTTATTCACCCCAATTGAATTTATTTCAGAACTTTAGTCGACTCTGAGCTGATAAACATAGAAAATTGTCAAATTTTAAGAATTTATCTTGAAAAAAGTATAAAAAATATAATTCCAGGAAATATAGTAGCACCAATGTTTCCTAGAAGTAAAGTTGAATGATTGGTGGTAGTAGCTGGGGAAAGGGGGGGGGGGGCAAACCAGCTAGAGTTGAAACCTAGTAGTAACGAAATTTGTACGCAAGGATTTCTAATTGTCATTGTAAAACTTCCATCATCATGTGTGACAGTTTTCTTTTTATAAAAAGAGAAAATTCCGTTTGAAAACTGCGTGAAAAAGGGGAGAGAAGGGACTTAGAAAAAATTCTAGATTGCTATGCACAATGTCCAAACATTTTATGATAAAAATCTATTATGAACTATGCCTCTGGACTTGCACTAAAAGATCAATAATGACAATGGATATCTACAAATGATTCAAGACTAAAAAAAATCTAAATAAAAAAATCCGAATTTTTTTATTTAAAAAAATTAAAAAATCACAATCCCTGATGTTAAGTAGTCATTTCTAACCTTTATCACTATAACAAAATATTTGCATAAAGAATTTTAACATAGAAAATGTTTTTCACATATGTTTTTTACATATATTCTTGCAGAGTAAAATATTTGAGTGCTGTTGTCTGTAGTTGATGTAAAACTGAAACTCATATTTTTAACTGATATGTTCATCAATATATTTGCTGTAAACGAATTCGAATTTTTTTTTTCATTCAAAAATTTTCGTTGTTCACTTTTAATTAACAGACATTTTTCAGCACCATTTTCATTTTTTAAAAATATGATTATCAGCAAACTAGTTCAATGACTTTTATTCTATTGTAAGTAGTTATTTTTCACCTGGCATTAATTCATATGAATGTTAATTGTAAAAAGTAAATGAATAGAAAGAAAATAATGAGAGGCAAGGCACATAGTATGCAGTCCTCGATATAAATACAGTTGAAGTCAGTTGTGACTCTTGAATAGAATAGAATAGAAAGAAAATAATTCTATTAATGCTTTTTTTTTCATTTCTAAAATACTTTTTAGCGAAGTTGACTGAATACTTTCATCAGTTGAGGTTACATGAACTTTTTTGTTCAGAAGGTTAATTTTACATCCTCCAAATGTAACAAATACCAATTCCCAAGAACGTCCAATGTTTGTCGTCCAATTTTAAATTACTCTTTTTATGAATCGTAGCTCTTACATATCCTAAGTCTATTTCATGTGAATGCGCGATATACTTATTCAGAATAACACAAATGAAAAAAACCTTTAATAATGCTCTACCTTATTCCTGTCTATTTGAATAGTTTTACTATTACTAACAATTGCAGGCGATTTGAATGTTATGTTAAAATATTACTGAATTTGAAAATTTATTTATTCACCCATTTATACCAAGAATAACCAAAAATAATGCATTCTTCTTCTCTTTCCTTTATAAGATTGCACTATCTAATGTAAATAATCATGCATGTAAATGAAAAAGTATTTTTTCATTTTTTTCACCGTAAACAAAATTATTAGCCTTTTTAATTATTCGAATATTTATATTTTTGCTAATTATAAAGAATAAATGAATTCTAAAAAAAGAAAGAAGGAGAACCTCCATTAATAGGGCTTTGCAACCTTATTTTTATAATAATTATGGATCGATACTCATACATTCATCCACTAGATGGCAGCATGAACGACAAGAAAATCATACTGAAAAGCGAAGATATTGCACTATTTCACCCTGACGCTTTTAGAATCTTTCGGTCTCTAACCGAACGTCTCACGATGCTGCTCCTCTTGCGAAAACCATCTCCAGGTTGCGTCCACATCCTACACACACATGCATACATACACGCACCAACACACACGCACACACAAACACCACCATACTTAAACTGAATCCTCAGAAGGCAATTGAACCGGAACTCACCCCTGATCACTGGACTCACCCTGCTAAATTTAATACTCTCAACCAGGTTGTTAATGGGGAGCATTGCATTAATATTTTTACTGATGGTAGCAAAATAAATAACAGCACAGGTTGTGCTTTTGTGATCTACCACTGTAATACCGAAATTAAAAACAAGCAATTTAAATTACATTCTAATTGTTCTAATAATCAAGCTGAGGCTTTTGCTATCCTACAGGCTTTAAATTGGATTTCATCTTCTGATAATTCTTTATATAGGAATTTTAATATTTATACTGACACTCAAATTCTAATTTTTAACCTCCATAATAAAAAATGCCATTCGGAGATAATTGAAAAAATTCGTCATGTTCTTTTAAGTTTATATGAGAAAAATTTTACTATAGACATTCAGTGGATCAGGGGTCATGCAGGAAATCGCGGAAATGAAAAAGCAGACGAGCTTGCCAAGTTAGCGGCTCAATCAGAACTTCCAATTAGTTATAAAAAGGCTCCTAAGAGTTTCGTTTCAAGACAGATACACGAAAAAATTATCGACTTGTGGCAAAAAGACTGGCTTATTACTCAACATGGGAAAATAACTAAAAGATTTTTTCCATCTGTTCATGAGAGATTGGACCAAAATCTTAATCCGTCATTTATACTCACCCAAATTTTATCTGGACATTGCAGAACTAGAGAATATTTATTTAGATTCAATCACACGACCTCCCCTCTGTGCTCTTGCGACCTGAATGAAGTTCAGACTGTTGATCATGTTTTATTCTTTTGTCCTCAGTATGACTTTCTTCGATATGAACTTTATAAACAAGTTATAACAAGTGGACTAACGTGGCCTCCAAAACTGAAAAATTTGCTTGCACCTGAGTACATTGTGCAATTCCTGGAATTTATTCACAGTATTCCTTTTCTTTGTCTTTGAATTTTGCAATCTGTTATTCATCTTTGTCTGTCGCTGTATGGACACCTGATTTACGTTTTGTTTTCTATGCATCTTTAGCTGAATGTAATAGATTGTGGATGCATGTGGTATGACTCGCGTCATGGAGCATGCTGTAAATAAATTATTTAATAAAAAAAAAAAAACACCACCATACACACACATACACAAACACATACACACACGCATGCATACAGACACCTACACATACACACAACTGCCCAGACATTCATGCCTGCACACAGACACATATGCTTACACACACATACACATACCTCGCCCCCACGCACACAAACACTCATACACACAACTACCCACACACTCATGACTGAACACATACACATACCCCCCCCCCCCCCCACACACATACAAACACACACTCGTGATTGCGAAAAACATAATTTTAATTCAAGATGACAAAATTCAAATTATTATTATTATTTTTTTTTTTTTGACTAATCACGATTGCTTATTGCTTTTATTTTACTGTTTTTGGCGTGCTATCATTTTATTTTCCCACCGCCACCCTCCGCACCATCACCGTCGACCGGATCCTCACGATGCTGCTCCTATAGCGAAAACCGTCTCCAGGTTGCATCCATATCCTACACAGACGCGCATACATACATAACTACACACACACGCACACACAAAAATACATACACCTACACACACATAAGCAAACACATACACACACAAACACACTCAAACACACTCAAACACATATATATACACACGCATACATACAGACACCAACACATACACACATACACACACAAACACACTCAAACACATATATACACAAGCATACATACAGACACCAACACATACACACACACAACTACTCACACACTCATACCTGCACACAGACACAAACACACATGCCTACACACATACATATACCCCCTACACACATATAAACACAAATGCCTACATACACACACACACTCGTGATTGCGAAAAACAGAATTTGAATTCAAGATGTCAAAATACAAATTAATTTTTTTTTTCGCGCCTTTTTTTTCAGCGGAAACCAAATAAGCAAGCTTGTACAGTTAAGCTAACGTACAACAGATGACAAAAATGAGAAAAAAAAAATGCAGTTACTGCCCTTTACCTGCACACGGCAGCATTATGAAAAGTATGAATGAAATTGAATGAACTAAAAAAAGTAAATAAATCATGTGAAGACAAACCTGTTTAGACGAAGTGCCATCGTTCTGCATTAGGGGGCTCTGGAATAAACACGAATAATACATTCTTCTGTACAAGTGGTACCCCAGGTACATACTTTGCTCACAATTACATCGTCAAGGCAGTTGGTGTTCTTTTGTTTTCAGCCAACATTGTTCCTTTAAAATATTGGCGCCGTCTTATTCTTAGGCTGAACTTACACATGTTCTGAAAATCGTTTAATGCTCTCGCTGTGTAATACCGCGATTTCCACTAACAACGTAAAAAACACAGAATTTTCTCATCCCGCGATTTAAATCTGCCTGACGTTAGTTTAAAACCTTTTCTCATTACTTCATGGTTCAATTTCAGAAATGCATTTTCTGAAGTATTTACACTGACCGCTCTTTTGCAAGATACATGCCTCTTACCTTGCGTTCGCGAGCCTCACCGGTCGACCGGTGAGTAACTGGTTACTAACTGCAGCGTTCTATGATCAACCGGTTACTGCACCGGTTACCATTCTTAACTGTTGATTGGTTGATTGGAGCATGTGATCATTAGTTGTCACGTGATTAACTAACAGGTCGTGCTCGTCGAACGCAAAATTAATTTAGTTAAAAAATAATTTCACCAAAAGTGTGTTGCTTGATGCTCCCAAAAATTGGAGAAAAATCGTGATGAAAATTGAATTTATCGAAATGAATGTAACGAAAACCCAAGGTTTATCACACAAAGGCTAAATTCGAAAACAGGCACCGGTCGCACCGGTGCCACCGCAAGCGTTCGGAAACGATCGAGTGGCAATATGTTTCCCATTAGGGATTCAACCGTTCCACCGGTGCGACCGGTGCCTGTTTCCGAATGTAGCCAATGTGTATATTTTAGCGCAATTTAAATCTAATACTATTTTTAAGGGACTTCATTAAGAAACTTGAGGAGTCAAGGAATTCGCAACTCCAACGAACTATAGGGGGCACTGCAGTCACTGTCTAATGGCGGAATTAAAAACTAAAACAAACGCATGTGGTAACGAAGAAAATGCTAAAAGTGTTGTGATTTTTGTTGTTATGTATGATTTTTTCGCTTTATTCATTTGAAAAGATTTTTCAAAGTCTTTTGGTTATTCTGACCCATATAGAAAGAGATTAGAAACCAAAAAGTATTACGAAAGTAAACAATTAATGCAGAACACACAGTAAGTTGTTCTGAAGCAGCTCTTTTCACGATGTTGAATTCGGAATTCATAAATTTTTGGTTCGCTTCGAACGGCATTTTCATTTTGTACCGTTTTTTCTATACATTAGTACATATTAAGTTCAGTTTCGTGACACTTCCGGCATTTGTTGACATTTTTGTCACATAGTGCACATACGTGGCAGACTGTCAAGAGTAACGTTTAACACTAGATAATTTATTTCTATGACTATATGATTGGATATCTAAAGAAATCATGCATTTAATTCATTCGTCATGGAAATGATTTACCTGATATGCGAAATCTTGTCAAGATACATTATTCTTTCACACAATTTTAAAACCATAACCTTATAAACAGATTTTTGGCGAACTTTTATTTTTTATTGTTCAAATTCTTAACGTTCTTTCTGGATTTTTCAATCTGTTCTGCGATAAATATTTTCAAGAAAATTTATTTGCATACTTTCTATTTCAGTAGGATACTGTAGTAACAAAGGTTATTTAAATTATTTATGTGGAATTAGGTTAAGGAAAAGTGTCCAGTCAATGTTGTTAAAATCGTTTTTTTTTTTCTTCATCGAATTGAAAAGCTGATATTTATTCAAATTCACTCAGAACAAAATAAATAAAATGTGTACTCACAGTTTATATATGGTTATAGTTTTCTTTTCAGTTGATTGACCATTATTTCTTTTTACTTATCGAATTCTGTAATCTTACTATCATTTTATTCCACTCATGATAAAAATTAAAAATGGTTTAACTAAAAACGCGAAATCTCGCCAAGGCTACTTTGCTCGCACAATCCCAAACCCTATAACCCTAAACAAATTTGGCGAAACCTTTCAGCTGAGAATAAAAGGAATAAAGTAAATTCTTTCTCGGTTAAACATTTTTTATTTTGTTCTACGATAATAAATTCAAGAATATATTTTGCATACTGTCCATTCCAACTAAATGCTGCTGTAAAATATGATTAGTTAAATTAATTTAAGATTAAAAAAAACTCATATTCTTACAAATTCATACAAAACAATAAAAAATTTTACCTGGTATAACGTTATCCAATTTTGTTAATCCAGAGTTTTCTTGTTTACGCTTCCACCATTTAATACTTTTTTGAAAGAAATAAGGAAAACTAGCATTATTTTGAGAAGCTCGAGAATACTACTACGGGACGAATTAATTTCTGTTGTTGAAGGCGTTCTTAGACATGTTGAATGCGTTACTCAGAACAAACTGACCGCGTTTACGTCAACAGATACAAGTGGAGCGCAACGTGGCAATGTTTTAGTTGCATTCGCAGTTTTATAAATCACCGCAAGGTAGCGTATTCGAGCGCTGGAGTTCCGAATTAAAACTAAAAATAAAACACAAACCTAGCCTGTTTCCGAATGTAGCCAATGTGTATATTTTAGCGTAATTTAAATCTAGTACTATTTTTAAGGGAACTCATTAAGAAACTTGAGGAGTCAAGGAATTAAAACTAAAAATAAAACACAAACCTAGGCTACATTCGGAAACAGGCACCGATCACACCGGTGCCGCCGCAAGCGTTCGGAAACGATCGAGTCCCAATACGTTTTCAATTAGTAATTCAACCGTTTCGACCGCTTGCAGTGGCACCGGTGCGACCGGTGCCTGTTTCCAATGTAGCCCTACATTATATCCGATATTTTATGTTTCGTAACGACTGAATCGAGAGTGCAAATTTAGTTTCTGGCATGCTTAAAAATGCCAAATAAATTTTTTTCGCCAAATGTAAACATTTATCAAAATGGCGGTTGTTGAACAGTCAGCAGAGTTAATTGTTTTAGACACCGGTTATGATAAGAATATATAGTCTACTTTTAGGCAAAAAGCGTGTTGAAAAAAAGTGTGGGAAACAGTTAGTACCAAAATCTTTCTAGTCGGTGAGCTAAAGTTTTTGCTTCCTTTTACAAAAAAGGAAGTATTGTATTCGCGAAAAAAATTTCACTCAAAAATCGGTCTTAACTTCCATTTTGCTCACCCCCGAATGAATGCTGAGCTTTTTTTTTTTGACTCAACCATACGTGGATAAGTGTCTAAGAACGTATAGACACGTGAAATATCTATTTTGACTATTCCCGAGTTAGTTACAACGAGTTTTCTCGTGACGTCTGTATGTGCGTATGTGCAGATGTATGTCGCATAATTCAAAAATGGTATGTCCTAGAAAGTTGAAATTTGGTACGTAGACTCCTAGTGGAGTCTAGTTGCGCACCTCCTCTTTTGGTTGCATTCAGGTGCTTCTAAGGGGGTCTTTTGCCCCTTTTGGGAGGAAATCATTGTTAATTTGGAAGTGAACTCAATTGGTGTTACAATTTGGCGGACACCAAGTTTTGTCGTCAACTCGGCGACAAATTTGGCGATTTTTTAAAAATCTGGTTTCAATATCGCCACTGTTTGTGATATAAAGAGCAAACGATTGAATCACATTAAAATTGCCAATAATGGGAAAATGACATTAAATTGGAGTAAACGGAAGTCATTTGAGGCACACATCAGTTCGTTTAAAAGCTGTAGTCAGTAGCTTTGTGTTCAAAGACATTGCAGATGTCATTTTCTTGATTTCTCCACAGCATCTGAAGCATAAAAAAGGTACAAATGAAGTACTTTATCTCAAGCAGAACTTGCTTCGTATGATTATACTTTACAAACCGACTAGTATGAAAGTTCAAGGTTAGTTCCTTATTTTTTTTTTTTTTCTTTTTGCTTTAATGGTTGGTCACTAAAGAAAATCGAGAAGCTGGTACTGTCTATGCATTGAATATATTGAGAGATTTTTCCAACGTTTTAAAAAAAGTTTCAGCGGAACAACATATTGCATCCTCACTCCTAAATTAAAACATTATATCTACAACACAACTGTATATTTTGCTTAAAAATTAGTAGCGTGTTTTTAAAACTGAAATTTAACTGAAAAATGTTTGCAAATATTTCGGTGCTACATAATACTTGTTTGACATTAAATCATAACGCTGATGAATTCATAGACTGTGACAGTACTTTACTTTGAGACTTTGAGTTTTATTAAATTTTATTAGTACAACAAGCTGAGCGGTTTTAAGATGCCAGTTAGTACTAGTGTATTATATCTACACAAAATATGTACAAATAATATTCATGTGGTGTGTATATTTTTTTTTTCAGTTTTGCTTCCTGTATCACCATAAAAACGTAAAGATATTGAATTGGATTTAACCTTAAGCTACAAAACGTGTCGAAAGTTGCCTACAACGTTCTATACAACATTTGTATACATCAAACCTGCTATTCCCCTCATATTTTGTTACCCTTCCTTTGGAAGAATATTTTATCCATACGCTTAGTTTTAAACCTAAGTTGCAAACGCCTTTGCATTTGCAGTCCACCAGTGGCGCACACAAGGGAGGGGTCCAAGGGGTCCGGACCCCTCCCATAGCTCATGCATTTATTTTCCCCAACGGATTAAGATTCTATGTGTAGTTTTTACGTAAATTAACTTCAAACAAAGGTAACAATACTTTCAGTTCTAACAAGTGAAAAAATAAAATTCTCATGTAAAAATAATTTCAAAAATATTGTGCAATTTTCCATAACTAATTGTCTAGATAAGAAGCAGAATGTTGATTTTTAATGAATGCACTGTGATGACCATGTTTTTAGTTTTGTAGATGAACAGATTAAAATGAAATTCTGTGATCTTTTATAACCACATGGTATTGCTACAAAGATGAATTTGCTTTGTTGGATCCTTTTTTGAAATTTTGAAAAAAGTAAATGCGTCAATTTTTTGCTTTATGATAATTTAGTTCAGTACTTGTTATTAATATTTTTTCATTAAATAATACTAATTGGTTACTTAATAGTTTATTTTTTACAGTTTTTCGTTCTCGAAAATCCATAAAATCAAGTCAATATGTTTGGCGGCGTATTGTGGTATGATATGAGAATGGGACTTCGGAACTTGGACCCTCCCCTTGAAAAATTCCTGTGTGCGCCACTGCAGTCCACAAAAAACATAACTAACAGTACAAAAAAAAAAAAAAAAAAAAAAAATGCGGCTTATGACTTGCATCGAATGTGTATCAAACTCATCCCTTGATCGGTGTGAAAAATTTGACAACAAATGGTCTAACAGCTAAAAGTCCTGATGGCATTGAGTGAAATACATCAACGGTTCGACCATGCGTTATTGGATAAACTTGGATATTGCAACA